>NC_057795.1:627670874-627682928 GCF_018294505.1 Triticum aestivum | reverse complement strand
CATGTCAAGTTTGTGTGTGGCAGGGAGACATGACTAGAGCGCTTGATGTATTGGTGTGTGTGGGGGGGAGGGGTGGGGGGAGGGGTAGGCAGAGGCCTAACTATAGAGGTAGAACGATTCGTATATGTGTTGAGAAGGAGAGACCCAGCTATGTCTTGAGGGAGATCGGTCGACATCCATACATAACTGAAGGACGGGAAATATGATGGGACAGAGAGAGAGAGGGAGGGAGAGTGAGGGAGAGGGGTAGAGTGCTGGATGGGTGATGGAGTTGCTTCTTGGAGATGTTGGGAGAGGCCTACTAGACAAACTGAGGGTGGAACTGCAATGTTATCAATAAGAGTGGGGATGTGTTTCTGTGTGTGCCTGTGCGTGATAGATCTGTCGGGACGCATCCATGGATGATGAAGGGGAACCATGTGTTTGGTAAGCAAACCTAACTAGATCGGTAGATCAATTGCTGTTTGTCGGAGGAAGGGAGAGACACAACTAATGAGGTAGATCGATCGATGTGTGGGTAAAAATGAGTTATAAGGACCTAGCTGGTTATATGTATAGCGAGAGATCGGTCGGTGTACGTCCATTTGTTAGAGGCAAATAAGGCCCGGCGAGACGGATAGACAGAGAGAATGGAGCTAGGAGGTGGTGCGAGAGGCCCAACTACTAGCTAGATAGGGGGAGGAGTGTGCGGTTGTGAGATCGATGAAAAGAGGGGTGAGAGTTTACACGTGTGTCTGACCATATAAGAGACACGAGGCAAGGACACATAAAGGAGGAGATTGAAGCTGTGTGTGTATGCTATAGGCAGGCATCGCTGGAGAGGTTTATCGATCGGTGTGTGTCGAAAAGGAGTTGTGGAGACTCTGGGAGAATGACCTAAAGAAAAAAATGAATGTGTCTGGTGGATAGAATGCCGAGGGAGGGGGAGGGCGAGGAGGGCGTGTGCATGCACGAGAGAAAGTTAGTGGTAGCTACAAAGGTTAGAGGATTGTATAGGTGTAAGAGACTAACAAAGATCATAATTTGATATGAAAGCGGATTCATATATTTGAATAGGAGATCATAGTGTTTTAAACATTGCATGCATGAATATAGCGGTGATACACGTGCCGTGCACATGTTATACCATAATGTGATAATGCATGGCGTTTGGAACTCACATCTAAATGCCGAACAATCTAAACCATATTATACATCAAACAATCTCACATTTTATTTGAATTTGTGATAATGTGCGGCGTTCGCAGCTTACAACTAAATATCGAGCAATCTAAACAATACTATATATCGAACATTCTCACATTTTATTTGAATTTGTGGTAATGTGCAGTGTTTGCAACTCACATCTAAATACTTGTAGGCGTAGGGGGCGGGGCACCATACGTAATGTGATAAACACATTATACATATGAGACATGGTTTAGATTATGAAGATCTAGCTAGAGCTAGAAATGTAATGTGATTTGAAATCAAAATAAAGTGGATTCAAAAAATCTAGTTCGAGTTCATATAGTACACATAGTTCATATGTAACTCGAGACTAATCATGTGGTGTGCTGTGAAGATAATACACAAATGATGGTTTAACTTGACAATAATGATGATTGTAGATCTTATTAAAACAGAGAAACGAATTCAAATGTTTTGACTTCACAACAATCATTACTATAGATCTTATTCAAATTTAGTTCATATTGAAGCGGTAGTATATACGTTTGGAATGCACTAAAACGTTCATTTGAGTAGTAGGTTGCATGCATCATACATGTAGCGAAATATTTTAATTGAACATAACATGAATTCAAAGTTTTGAATGACATTTGTAGTGCGCAATGATTTGGTACAGTACACATTAGGCTTGTCCGGAAATTTCAACCCGCGCCTTGTTAGCCCGAAATATTTAAGATATATCTTTGTCTTGTTGTGCTCCGACAAATCCCTCCATCTCAACCAGCGCCTTGCTATTCCGAAATTACAACGCGTGCGAAAACTCCCACCTCTTGTGAAATACCGACACGCAAAATGCCCGTGGTACCCCTGAACCGAAAGAACCGCCTCAAATCGGTGGGGGGTACTGTCGGTGTCAAAACCGGCGGATCTCGGGTAGGGGGTCCCGAACTGTGCGTCTAGGCAGATGGTAACAGGAGACAAGGGACACGATGTTTTTACCCAGGTTCGGGCCCTCTTGATGGAGGTAAAACCCTACTCCTGCTTGATTAATATTGATGATATGGGTAGTACAAGAGTAGATCTACCACGAGATCAGAGAGGCTAAACCCTAGAAGCTAGCCTATGGTATGATTGTTGTTCGTCCTATGGACTAAAACCCTCTGGTTTATATAGACACCGGAGAGGGCTAGGGTTACACAGAGTCGGTTACAATGGGAGGAGATCTACATATCCGTATCGCCAAGCTTGCCTTCCACGCCAAGGAATGTCCCATCCGGACACGGGACGAAGTCTTCAATCTTGTATCTTCATAGTCCAGGAGTCCGTCCAAAGGTTATAGTCCGGTCATACGGACACCCCCTATCCGGGACTCCCTCAGTAGCCCCTGAACCAGGCTTCAATGACGATGAGTCCGACTCGCCAATTGTCTTCGGCATTGCAAGGCAGGTTCCTCCTCCGAATACTTCATAGAAGATTTTGAACACAAGGATAGTGTCCGGCTCTGCAAAATAAGTTCCACATACCATCGCAGAGAGAATAATATTTGTACAAATCTAATCTGCTGACGTATTCCGTAGCGTGACATCATGCCACGGCCAAGCCTTCATTCGAACCGTTTTACTGTCCCACCTCAGTGCGTTTAGCGAGGCGGTTTCCTTGGCATGTCTTGTCAAAGCAGAGATCGTGTCCCCTTTTTCCAGGATTCTCATCAATACGGGCGTGGGTAACCCAACCGCGCCATTAATCACGGCGCTTGGGAGATAAGCGAGTTTTACTAGGCTGGTGGGGGTACATAGTTTCGTCCGCCCATATAAGGGTATAAGGATCCACTCTTTCCATTTACGCCTTCTTCCTCCTTTGCTTATCCATCTCCGTGCACTCGAGCTCCAGCGCCCAAGTCCGCACTTCCCACCTCAACCTTCTCCAGCCATGTCCGGAGCGGGAGGCAGGTGGATGGCCTCCTCCGTCACGGAGGGGCACATCAAAAAGTTGAGGAAGGCCAGATACTTGTCCAACGACATTGCGCACCGGCTTCCAGACGAGGGGCAGCTCATTCCCACCCCCAGGCCCCATGAGAGGGTGGTGTTCCTCCCCCATTTCCTCCGCGGACTAGGCTTCCCCCTCCACCCATTTGTTTGGGGGCTCATGTTCTACTATGGCCTGGATTTCCACGATTTGGCCCCAAACTTCATCCTCAACATCTCGGAGTTTATCGTCGTGTGCGAGGTCTTCCTCCGCATCAAGCCCCACTTCGGCTTATGGCTGAAGATCTTCAATGTCAAGCCGAAGGTAGTGGGCAGCCAGTAGGCGGAGTGCAGAGGCGCCATGGTGGGCAAGATGGCGAACGTCACATGGCTCGAGGGCTCCTTTGTGGAAACCATCAAAGGGTGGCAATCGGGGTGGTTCTACATCACCGAGCAGCGTGACCCTGAATGGGCGGCGGCCCCCGAATTCCGATCTGGCATCCACACACGGCTCACCTCCTAGAAAGAGACGGGCTTGTCGTGGGGTAATTCTGCAGAGCTGACCGGACTCCAAACCTGCGTCAAAGACCTGATTGACAAGAAGGTTAAACTCATCACCGTAGTCCAGGTCATGCTCTTCCACCGGATCATCCCGTGTCAACGACGGGCTTTTAACTTGTGGGAATTCGACCCGGCCGAGCACCAAACTTTGTCCAGGCTCTTTGACACAACGCACGAAGATGCCTGGAAGGTGCTATTCAAGGGCTCCGAGGTTCACCCTCCCATTACCGAGGATCGTGGATTCTACGCAAAGCACCAAGCCAGCGCGGTAAGCTTATTTTACCCATTATAGGATACTTGTTTTTCATAGTTTGACTCTATGCGGGATCTAAGCTCCCATTCCTTTAACAGGACTGGCAGAAGAAGTTCGGGCAGATCGACTGTCCGGCTCCTTTGCCCGAAGGCCCAGCAGATGCCGGCTTGGCAAAGCTGCTGGTCCCGGCACCTCATGTAGTGCCGGAGAAGAAGGCCAAGAAGAAGGCCACGGGAACTCGAAAGAGTTCCCGGCGCCTGCTAGTGTCAGATTCCTCGTCCAATGACTCCAAAGCGCACTCCTCCCACGAAGGCGAGGAGGAGGAAGAAGAGGCCTCTCCCCCTCCAACGGGGGGAGGAAAGAAAAGGAAGGCCACCCCAACTAGGAGGGCCGGAGGGTCCAAGAAGGGAAAAACCCTTCTCCCGGACTACTCCACCAACGCCAACGACGGCGAAGAGGAGTGGCCATCCAGGGCCAAGCCCCTGGCAAAATCGTAAGTATCCGGATACCAGAATAACTCATGGTGTTCCTTTACTGCACAGTATCTTCTAACGCCGAACATAATCATGCAGTCCGCCCAAGGCCCAGCTCGACGCTTCATCGAGCGGATCCCTGGATTCGTCGGATGTGAATAGTCTTTCACTCCCGACTGCTACCTCCCCTCGCCCCACGGATGACGCTGAGGTGGAGTCCCAAAAGGGGACGAGCCAGGAGGAGTAGCCCCGGAAGCGCCGCAAGGCGACCTTCCGGATTCCAGGCACAAAGGGCATAAAACCCCAAAGGGCTCTAAGTCTGGTCCCGGGCCGGACACCGCACCGGAACCTTCAGTGGTTTCGGAGTCCGGCAGGCGGCCCCTTCGTAAGAAGGGCAAGCCTATGACACGGTGACCTCCGTCCAACCGGAGGCACCGGATAATTTGTTGGAGGTGCTCAACGGCGCCTCCATCAACGAGGAGCACCGCACTATTATGAGTGCAGTGATCCAGAAGGTTCAGTCCGCCAAGAGCGGGCTGACAGAAGCCTGTGCCAGCCTTCTAACAGGCTTCGAGGTATGTATTTAAGATATGTAAAAATATTACCGCATAGACAGTAGCCCCTGATGCTCAGTTTGGTGTTCGGAAAGAAAAGTCGGACTGAGGATCTAAAAAGATATACGCAGGAGTCTAACATAAGTATGTCAATATGGGAATGCAGGCTGCGCTGCTGACCTCTGCCGCACTGACTGCGGAGGTCGATGCATTGAAGCAGAGCCTTGAGCGGTCTGAGAACGAGCTCGGCCTTGCCAAGAAGCAGCTCGAGGACAAGGAAGGTAAGTAGTACCTAATGTTAGTATATAAAAAATACTTGGTTGCAAAAAATGACAGGACCAACGTGAGTGTTACAGGGGCCACAACCGAGGTGGCGACCCTGAAGGAAACGTTGTCCAAGGCTGAAGACAATGCGGCCATGGAGCGCACCGAGCGAGAAAAGCAGGAGGCGTGGGTGGCGGAGGTGCGGCAAGAGCTCCATGCTCTTGTGAAGAAACACGAGAGATTGGAGCTTGACTCAAAGACTCAAGAGTCCGAGCTTGCCTTGGCCCTTGAGAGCGCCAAATCCGCCAAGGCCGAAGCCCAAAAAGCCTTCCAGGAAATTGAGGCGATGAAGAAGATAGCAGCGGGTAAGGAATTCTTTATGCAAAGCAAGCACGTGAAAGTGAATTACTTGTTACTTACCCAAGTCCGAAGCTCTCCAGGAGCATTCGCAGATCTGCACCGCAGTGTGTCCGATGCTACCACATTCTACCGAGCCGAGGAAGGGAGCTCGACGGAGAAGGTGTTCTGGTCCCAGTATGCTGAGCCCGGACACCCGGTGCCCTTGAGCAACCAGCTGAAGCAGCTGGTCGAGCTCCATAAGGTAGCCGAACAGGCCATGAAGGGCCTAATAGTCCGGCTATGGCCTGGGGAGGTCATGCCCGGGAGTTACTTTGGGCTGGTGAGGCGGCTGGTGGATGCCTGTCCACGGCTTGAAGTCATCAAGCGCTCCGTATGCATCGAAGGCACCCGTAGGGCCCTTGCCCGTGCTAAAGTACACTGGGGCAAGCTGGATGCTGAGAAGCTGGTGACAGATGGGCCACCGGAGGGGAAGGAGCATCGCAGGCCCAAGATGCATTATGAGGGCATCTTGAAGGGTGCCCGCCTTGTGGCGAATGAATGTGCCAAGGATGTAATTTTTGAGTAAACTCGCTCGTGTTTATCCTATGCATTGAAAACTTGTTCATATGCGCTAAGCAACGCTTTTTGAATTTAAAATATTACCTTCTGTGCGGCCGTTTATTAAATTTGAGAGATGAGAGTCGTCGGCTTCTGCCCCCATGCCGCGAGTGCTCGGGTGTTCGGGATAAACCTGAGCGCTCTTGTTCCCATTCTTGGGTCCTTCGAGGGAGGCGCTCAGCACAACGAACAAGGCAATCGGACTATAATGCTTTATCACTCTCACTTAGCCATAGAATTCTATAATTTTAAATTTCGGCGAAGCCCCTAGTATTCGGAAGACCGAGTTCGGGGCGCTATCCACGCCTAGGCCGGACAAAGCCAGCTCCTCGCTCTGAGCGGCATAAGTCTTTAGGGACTCGAAAACCTCTCGAACAGCGGCCGGCTCTCGCCCTATCATGACGGTCAGTTTTAGCTTTCTCTACTAAGGTGCTTAACCTAGCTCAACTAGGGCACAATTGCAGTAGTTCTCCCAGCACTACCTTAGCCGATATAACGGAACGTAAGGTACCAAAACATGGAAGCCGGGCAAACCCAACTATTGACCCAAGACATGATTCAGAGCTGATGCATATAATGCTATAAGTTCGGGGTGCCACACTCGTGAGAGTGTTCAGACTTCTCACACCATGTTCTGGGGTACTTAAGCCCCTGGTGTATTGGCCGTACCAAAGTGCACGGTTGCATAATGTCATAAATGAACATATTTACATAAAAAGTGAATGCAATAATAGACAAGAGCTATGTATTGTTTATTAAAAGGCTGATGTGAGAGCAGAACGATACAAATAGTGCGATAAGCAAGAGACGGGATTATTTGACATGTCCCCCTCCAGGGGCAAGCTGTGAGACTTTATGTAAGACAGGTATTTAGCTCGTTATAGAGACCACCTGGACATTCGACGTAGCTTGCTGCCTCCCTGGCTGTTGCATCGTGTGTTCGGCGATTGTACTGCCGGACAGGCCTTCCGGAGAATGGAGTCCTGAAAGTAAGAAAAAATAAATGACAAAATCGGGAGCCCCTAGTGCGGTTGAGCCGTATTTTGGGCGTACCGTGGTTGTGCCCCTCCCCTTATGCCCATGGTATTTCCAGAGCATAATTATGTACGCGTGGTACTGGTTTTGCAATTTCGCGAGGGCTGGGGTTGGGGCCGCACTGATACGCTTGCACGGAACGTGCCAGGCGGTCTTGTTGTAGGTTACTCCGGGCGCACTTGACGGTGTCCGGACGTTTAATAGTCGGACTGGAGAATTGCCTTGAGAGGCTACTTTGTACTTCCGCCGCGAGGGCCGCCGTATGCTCCTCTGTTCGGAGAGAGCGTTCGGTGTTTCCATTGACCGTAATGACTCCTCGAAGGCCTGGCATCTTGAGCTTGAGGTATGCGTAGTGCGGCACCGCATTGAACTTTGCAAATGCGGTTCGTCTGAGCAGGGCGTGATACCCACTGTGGAACGGGACTATGTCGAAGATTAACTCCTCGATTCGGAATTATCCGGGGATCCGAAGACCACTTCCAGTGTAACTGAGCCTGTACAGTTGGCCTCTACACCTGGTATGACGCCTTTAAAGGTCGTCTTTGTGGGTTTAATCCTTGAGGGATCTATGCCCATTTTTCGCACTGTATCCTGATAAAGCAGGTTCAGGCTACTGCCTCCGCCCATAAGGACTCTAGTGAGCTGAAATCCGTCAATGATTGGGTCTAGAACCAATGCGGCGAATCCGCTGTGGCGGATGCTAGTGGGGTGGTCCCTTCGATCGAAAGTGATCGGGCAGGAGGACCATGGGTTGAACTTTGGAGCGACTGGCTCCAACGCATATACGTCCCTTAGTGCACGCTTCCGTTCCCTTTTAGGGATGTGGGTTGCGTATATCATGTTCACTTTCCGCACTTGTGGGGGGAAGCCCTTCTGTCCCCTATTGTTCGGCGGCCGGGGCTCCTCCTCGTCATCACTATGTAGCCCCTTGTCTCTGTTTTCAGCGCTTAACTTGCCTGCCTGCTTGAACACCCAACAATCCCTGTTGGTGTGATTGGCTGGTTTTTCGGGGGTGCCGTGTATCTGGCACAAGCGACCGAGTATTCCGTCCAAATTGGACGGGCCCGGAGTACTTCTTTTGAATGGCTTTTTCTGCTGACCGGGTTTAGAGCCTCGGAATCCGGCACTAACTGCCGTATCCTATGCATTGTCGCCGTTAATGCGGCTCTTCTGTTTGTTGCGACGCGACCTGCCATTGTTGTCCTTGGTATCCGAATTACCAGGGCTCTTGGTCATGTTATTACTACGAGCTAGCCAGCTGTCTTCTCCCGCGCAAAAGCGGGTCATGAGTGTTGTGAGGGCTGCCATGGATTTCGGCTTTTCCTGTCCTAGGTGCCAGGCAAGCCATTCGTCACGGATGTTATGTTTGAAGGCTGCGAGGGCCTCTGCATCCAGACAGTCGACTATTTGATTTTTCTTGGTTAGGAACCGTGTCCAGAATTGTCTGGCCGATTCATCTGGCTGCTGAATGATGTGGATTAGGTCATCGGCGTCTGGTAGTCGCACATAGGTGCCCTGGAAATTGTCGAGGAATGCGGCTTCCAGGTCCTCCCAGCAACCAATTGACTCTGTTGGCAAGCTGTTAAGCCAATGCCGAGCTAGCCCTTTTAGCTTGAGTGGGAGGTATTTGATAGCGTGTAGATCATCACCGTGGGCCATGTGGATATGAAGAAGATAGTCCTCGATCCATACCGCAGGATCTGTTGTGCCATCGTATGATTCGATGTTTACGGGTTTAAAACCCTCGGGGATTTGATGATCCATTACTTCATCTGTGAAGCATAGTGGGTGTGCGGCGCCTCTGTACTGGGCTATATCACGACGTAGCTCAAATGAGCTTTGTCTGCTATGTTCGGCCTGGCCGTATTTGCCATATCCGGCCTGACGGTTATTGTCATGTGCCATGGGGCGCCCATGCGATCTGTAGATTAATCTTGTTTGCCTTGCCTTGTCCTCCAATATGTCTCGCGGGTCCGGCGCATTTCCCCGTGCCTTGGTATAGCGGCACCGGTGTGCAACTTGAATTGATGGCAAGAGGCCTCTCTGTCGCGGCCACGAGGTGGCCGGTCGGCCGCGTCGTGCGCTGGTGATGTAGGTTTAGGTGCTTCCTCCTCTAATCGGGGTAGCAACCTGTGCTTTGGGTAGCTCTTGGAGGGGCGTTCGAGTTCATACTCTTCGGCCGCAAGGACTTCGGTCCATCTGTCGGCTAGCAAGTCTTGGTCAGCTCTAAGTTGGTGCTGTTTTTTCTTGAGGCTGCTCGTCGTGGCCATAAGCCTGCATTTGAAACGCTCTTGTTCGACGGGATCCTTAGGCACGACAAATTCCTCGTCGTCGAGGCTCGCCTCGTCTTCGGAGGGAGGCATGTAATTATCATCCTCTACCTCTCTGTCTGCCGCTCTCTCATGAGGGCTAGTTTCTCAATCCTCCTGTGCTGAATCCAGCTGGAGGGGGTTGTCTTCGACACTGTCCGGGGTGTTATTATCTCCCGTGCCAAAATTGCTGTTTTTGCTTTGGCGGGATTTAGAGCGGCGCCGCTAACGTCGGCGCTTAGGCTGCTTCTTGGAGGGGTCATCCTCCGTTGTTCCATCACCATTCCCTTCTTTTGGAGTGTCCACCATGTATATGTGGTATGATGAGGTGGCCTTCCAGTGCCCTAGAGGCGCTGGGTCTTGGTCGTCTCCTACATCGGCGTCCATACCGTCGATGTCTTCGGAGTCGAAGTCGAGCATGTCGGTTAAATCATCGACAGTGGCTACGAAGTGGGTGATGGGTGGGCTTTGAATTTCTTCGTCGTCCACATCCCAACCTTGCTGACCATAGTCTGGCCAGGGCTCTCCTGATAAAGAGAGAGACTTTAGTGAATTCAAAATGTCGCCAAAGGGCGAGTGCTGGAAGATGTCCGCGGCGGCAAACTCCATGATCGGCGCCCAATCAGGTTCGATCGGCAGGGGCGCGGAAGGTTCGGAGTCCGGAAAGGAGTCCGGCACCTTGGAGTCATGAGCTTCGCAAAGGACAAGGCTAGTGTTCAGCTCGATCGTCGTAGAGATTGCAGCCCCCGAGGCGGTGTCCAGCCACCCATCCTCGATTGGCGCAGTCGGCTCCGAACTAAGCGTCGGAGCGGACACTAGGGCGGCCTCCTGGGCACTGTTCGGCGGTAGAGCTAGATCGTGCCCATCGTGACAGTGAGGCATGCTCGGCTGTGGCTCGAACCCATCGAAGATCAAGTCTCCGCGGATGTCAGCCGTGTAGTTCAAACTTCCAAATCTGACCTGATGGCCAGGGGCGTAGCTTTCGCTCTGCTCCAGATGGCCAAGCGAATTGGCCCGCAGTGCAAAGCCACCAAATACGAAGATCTGTCCAGGGAGAAAACTCTCACCCTGGACCGCGTCATTGTTGATGATCGGAGGAGCCATCGGACCTAAAGATGAAGACACAGAGGAACTCTCAATGAAAGCACCAATGTCGGTGTCAAAACCAGTGGATCTCGGGTAGGGGGTCCCGAACTGTGCGTCTAGGCGGATGGTAACAGAAGACAAGGGACACGATGTTTTTACCCAGGTTCGGGCCCTCTCGATGGAGGTAAAACCCTACTCCTGCTTGATTAATATTGATGATATGGGTAGTACAAGAGTAGATCTACCACAAGATCAGAGAGGCTAAACCCTAGAATCTAGCCTATGGTATGATTGTTGTTCGTCCTACGGACTAAAACCCTCTGGTTTATATAGACACCGGAGAGGGCTAGGGTTACACAGAGTCGGTTACAATGGGAGGAGATCTACATATCCGTATCGCCAAGCTTGCCTTCCACGCCAAGGAATGTCCCATCCGGACACGGGACGAAGTCTTCAATCTTGTATCTTCATAGTCCAGGAGTCCGGCCAAAGGTTATAGTCTGGTCATCCGGACACCCCCTAATCCGGGACTCCCTCAGGTACTTTCGTAACTTACCCCACATTTCGGACAAGCGCGTCTCTAAGCCATGGTTCCCCACTACCATCCCATCCGCCCACCCATTCATACACTGAGGCCGCGAAAACCCACGACGAAACCCCACACCCTGCTCCGTCCGCCACCCAGCCGGAGCCTCTTCCCTGACGACGTCGTCCACAGCAACACCTCGACGTCCATCATCCACCGTACCGGATGAGGATCCATCATCGATCTCATTGTCCCGCCGGTTTAGCCACCCCGTCCTCCACCTCCAAGGAGCTGCCCCGATGTTCCCCTCGTCTTTTGTGCCACCTCCATTCCCACACCGCCGTCTTCACCTGCACCACCGGAAGACCATCATCATCACTGTTTCCTCGTATGAAGTTGCGGCCTAATCAACGCCACCAAAGAGGTTGTACACTAATCGCCGCATTTTCTTCTTGATTCGATCTCACGGTGTTGCGGGCGCTCGGTCTCGAGCCGACACGGCGCGGCTCCATCCACGGCAGTGTCACCGGCCACTTCCTCCACGGAGTCGCTCCCTCGGCGGTGACGTCCACATCAGTAGGAGTTGCTGCTGCTTTAGCTCTCGCTCGCGCTGCTGCTCTGCTCTTGCTCTCGGTCCCCTGCCTGGTCTGCTCTTGGTATTGCTCTTGCTCGCGCTGCTGCTCTTGCTCTTGCTCTTGCTTGTGATGCTGCTCCGATTTGGCTACACTTAAGTCGACTGAATCAACTTTTGGGTCAGTCGATTTTCAAGGGGTGGGCTCGCCGGGGTGAAGGAAGAACCAGCCGCAGAAGGGAGGGGGGCTCGCCGGAGAGGTACCCCACTATCTATCTTAGGGTTCAGGATGGGGGCGGTGGTCGCCGCCGGTGGTGGGGCGGTGGCGTGG